>NW_023495903.1:0-32500 GCF_904425465.1 Colossoma macropomum | reverse complement strand
GTCTAAAAGTGTCTGAATTTTGGGGTCTCTGATTGCTTTCTGGAACTCCTCTGTGCTGTTTTGGGCCCATCTGTATGGCCTCCTGATGTTGTACAGCTCACTGGGCTGAGTGTGTGCAGTGCTGTTAGTCTCTGTCCTTTTAATGAACGAATGAATGAAAGGGTCTAAATCTGTTATCATATAATCTACTGTACTGTTTCCAAGAGGTGAGCAGAAGGTAAATCTCCCTAAAGAGTCCCCTCGTAACCTACCGTTGACAATGTACAGACCCAGACTCTGACAGAGCTGCAGGAGGTCCTTTCCGTTTCTGTTCACCTGTGAATCAGAGTTGTATCGGGGGAGGTTAGTAACGTTTCTTGGGTATTGGTGTCCGAATATATAATTGTTACCTTGCTCTGTGTTGAAGTCAGGTAGAGATCCAGTGCGAGCATTCAGGTCCCCACAGATCAGCACACTTCCCTGGGCCTGGAAGCTGCTGATCTGATCGTGCAGACTGGGGAAAATGTCTTCGTCATAATAGGGGGATTCACTGGGAGGGATGTAGACTGTACATAGAAAAAGGTCTTTTGGAGTGTCGGTGATTTCCTTTTTAATTTTAAGCCAAATATGTGATTTTTCTAATTTAAGAGGGGTTATGAATTCTGATAGCTCTGATTTGTACCAGATAATAATTCCACTTGAATCTCTACCTTTTTTAATATGAGGGTGTTTAACAGAGGGGATGATGATTTCTTTGTAGTTTGTGGGACAGTGAGTGATGCTGTCTGATTTACACCAGGTTTCCTGTAGGATGATAATGTCAGTGTTTTTTTGTGTTTTTTGTAAATTCATGGTTTTTACTTTTGTATCCAAACAGAGATGATTTTATGCCCTGAATGTTCCACATAGAAATAGATAAGGGTTTCATTTTTAACATGGATGCGAGTACAAGTAAAATAGATTTCAAAAGGAGATAAACCTGTGTAAGTGAGGGGACTATTGGTGTGTGTGACATATAGACAGTCATTACCAAACTATGTGCAATTACAGTCTCATAGTGTGAGTAGTGAACACAGAACTTAGCTCTCTCTCTCTCTCTCTCTCTATCTATCTCTCCCTCTCTCTCCACCCTCTGCTCCCTCTCTCTCTCTCTCTCTCTGTCTCTCTCTCTCTCTCTCTCTCTCTCTCTCTCTCTCTACACCCTCTGCTCCCTCTCTCTATCTCTCTCTCTTTCTCTCTATCTCTCTCTCTCCCTCCCTCTCTCTGTCTCTCTCTCTCTCTCTCCCTCTCTCTCTCTCTCTCTCTGCCTCTCTCTCTCTCTCTCTCTGCCTCTCTCTCTCTCTCTATCTCTCTCTATCTCTCTCTCTCTCTCTCTCTCTCTCTCCTGCGTCTCTGTCCTCACTGACTGTAAAAGCACAAATTAATCATATGTTATTAAAGGCTGTCTGTACCAAACCCCAGCTAACGTCAAACTCAGTGAGTCAGGCAGGTAATAAGACAAAATACAGTCTAATATACCTGCTGATCTCTTAATAATGTTAGCTACATGATGCTATGCAATCTCAGTGCTGGTTAACAGTGACCTTTCTCATGCTGGTCATAGTATGTTATGACTGGGTAACACAGTACAACTTTAATTTCTCATTTAATCGCTAATTTTGACGACTATGTAGCCTGTAGCCTAAACTGAACAGCTAATGGAGCTGGACTGAAGCTGATTTAGCCAGCAACATTACGAGTAGACAAACAAAAAATGAAATACAGGGTTTGAATTTTACAATCTTAGTGTGTTAGTTATGGTCATAAACTCTAAGGTAGCTACATTCATATCATAGTGATGCTATATGTTAGCTTATAGCATGTGTGCTGCAAACCTGAACATCTCAAGAGGTCAAAGATCCTCTGGTTCTCTGGGCTGCGTAGCGTCTCGTACAGAGATGAACAGAGAGGGAAGTAAAGTCTATGGACGAATCTCAGCTGTTCTGAGGGTCAGCTGAGAACCTGTCACGGCTCATTGGGTAGTTTTGTCACTTTTTCCACACTGAATCTAATAAAGCCCTTCAGAAACCTCAGGGGCCCTCGCTGTCCTAACGCTATTCATGAACATTATGGCCGCTGATAACGTACTGAAGTAACTGCAGATTGCTATGCAGTGATTGGAGGGTTGAGGAAAGAAAATGCAGAGCTTGGCAGATTTTGATTGGCCACAACACAGTGAGAGCGCTTACAGAAAACAGATCAACCTTCATTGTCATGAAAAACGTGAAATAATAAGTTTTCCCTATTTGGGTGGGTCTGTGACACCGTGGCTGTGGCCCTGAGTAAACAGCCACATAAGCCCTGTTTCTATATTTAATCTGATGAGCAGAGAAAAGTAAACAAAGAAAACCTTCTGAAACTACTGAAGTCCAGACCTCGGTGTCTTCATAGCCAGTTACGGCCATGATCTTGACGCAACATGGAGAAAAAATTCTGCTTGTACAAACAGCTGCATTGAGGTACTTCCTTTCTTTTTAGATGTAGTTAGATTGTAAGAATGCTTCAGGATAATAGGAAGTATAATAAGCTCGCCTTATAATCATGCAGTTTCTGTTTGAGAACCTGTTGTTTTCAACATCCAGCTTGTACAGCCTTATCAAATGTGCCGCATAATTGGTAAACTGTGTTTTCATCATTTTCTGACGACATAAATTTGGTTTATTGTTTCGATGGCTTATTTTGAAAGATCAAGTTCCAAACTTGGAGAATGAACACTCTATATTATGGGATCACTACTCTAACACACCTGACTCAACTGATGCAGAGCTTAATAATTACCTGATGAGTTGAAGGAGGTTTGATACACTGTGACCACAACACACCCACAGATATCAGCAGCACTAAAGTAAGAAGTGAAACCAGCCCCCCACAGCCCACCCAGCTGAACACAAACAAGCAGTTTTAAGCAGTAAACAGTCAGACAGAGAGAGAGAGAGCAGTGGGGTGAGACTCAGATTTGCATGAACAGGCCTGAGTCGTCCTCTTTCTCCCAGAATAGAGCAGCACTTTCACCAGATGTTCAGCTTAATTCAGCCAAACTCCCTCAAGATCAACACACAGCACTGCACTGAATCTACAGCTGAACTCCCTCTCTAACAACACTGACCATCACCATTCATTACAGTAAAGAACTCAGACTAAACTCAAAAGAACTGGAAACTCTGCAGCAGCACTAATGCATTCTAGCACTGGAGAACATTTACTGGTTCCTCTTTACACAGTGGAACAACTAGAACTTTCCTAACTCATAATCTAACTAACATCAGATGAAGTGTCATAAAAACAGTTCAAACCTCTCATTAAAACCTGTGAATGTCTTCATACAGGAGAATCTCACTGACCTCAGACAAGCTGATCATCATGATCTGTAACTGATAATGAGGTGATTAAATGAATCTCCTGTTTAAATAGAATAAAAGTCTCTTTTCACAGTGAGTTTGGTTCCTCCACTGAAAGTGAACCACAGTGATACATTTCAGTGAAGTCATTGTACATAAACCTCCATCACTCATCACTGTTTACCCTGAACTCTTCTACACTCATCAACTATTTATGACCTTTAGAAATGAACGTCTGACACTGAATTAACAGAACTGAGCTAATACTTTATAATCATATCTAAATAATCATATGTGTTTATTATAGAGGTGTTTGGTGAGTCCATTTCCATAGAGGCTCCACTTTGCATTATCAGCCCATGCTTCAGTGCTCTGCTAGTGTTTATAGTCCTGTGAGTTTAACACTTCATGACTGAGAGCTGCTGCCCCACAAACTTCACCCACAGCAACCATGACTTTGGTCTCCATCTTCATCTGGACACTGATCCTCTGGACTCAAGGTAGATGTCAGGGGTTATATTTCAGTTCTGAGGAGCCACATTAACCCCCTTTTATTACTGATATTAGATTTCTGTTTACAGATGAAACAGTGATCTGACATACTCAAATGTTTTTCTCTCTTTATTCTGTCCTTAAGAGTCCTTTGGGGACGTCATCATGACTCAGACTCCAGGATCTCAGACTGTTTCACCCGGAGACTCTGTTACTATCAGCTGCAGAGCCAGTCAGAGCATCAGCAGCTATCTCTACTGGTATCTGCTGAAACCTGGAGAAGCTCCTAAACTCCTGATCTATGATGCTACTAGCCGTCAGTCTGGTGTTCCAGCTCGTTTCAGTGGGAGTGGATCTGGAACAGATTTTACTCTAAAAATCAGTGGAGTTCAGCCTGAAGATGCAGGAGATTATTACTGTCTGCAGTATGCGTACACTCCGTTCACACAGTGTTAGAGTGTGATACAAAAACCTCCCTCAGCTGTAGAGGAACTGCTCTGACTCAGAAAGTCTCACTGATCTGAGAACAGCTGCTAAAGCTGCGCTCAACTGAACTCATCAACTCCAAAACACTACAGTAGTGAGCACTGTTCTCTCTTTGGGGGGTTCTCCTCACTGTGGAACAGGGTTCTTCAGCACTAGATGGAACATCTCACTAGTAGTAGCAGATAAACACATAAAGAAAAGGAAAAGTACTTACTGTACTCACAGAATTTGATCAACATCATTTGAGTTCTGTTTGTTTTATTTACTGTTTGTAGTCCTGAGGTCAGAACTCAGGACTCCTGTTTGTGCACTTTCTCAGAACCAACCAGTAACCAGCGTCAGCTGATGACTGAAAACAAAATAATCTGCCAAAACTAATTTAAAGCACATCATTTCAGCAGGATATTTTATTATGAACTGATTTAAACAGTAGTGCCATTTGAACACAGTTGCTACTTTAAAAGCTAGGCTACTTTAAAGGCTGAACAACAGCTCACATGAAAGTGTTAAACACAACAATAAGTGTCTAAATTATGATTATCAGAAGTAAAAAATCAGTTTAGAAAAATAAGTAAAAGATTTTAAAGTTGTTGCTTTGTGCCAACCCGCTGTTACACCCAGAATTTTCACGTGGGTTTACATTAGAAAAGCAGGACAGAAAAAATAGCTTCCTTTGAACTTTGGTGTTGGTGAAGACTTTTGATAGAAACTTGGACAGCAAAGAAAATAGATCAACCTCCACCAAATGAAGCCTCACCTCCCCTCTCACAGCCCAGATAACCAAACTGAGGATCATAGTTTAAACACTTTCTGAGAAGAACAGTTCAGTGGAAAAAGAACATTTCACTGAAGGACAGTTGAGGGTAAAAGACGAAGAGAACGACCAGCTACAAGATGGATGAAGACAATCAGAGGAATCATAAACCAGCCATTCAGAAGCTTAAAGACCCAAACAGAAGACAGAACGTTCTGAATAAACATCCACATGGTAGGCAGGGGTCAGTTAATAGATCATGATTGACCGGTAGCAACTGATCGCATAACAGATTCATTTGTACTGTGCTAACAGGAGTGAACTTGAAGAACTTCTGGGGATTTCAAGCTATTTTTGTCTAATACTGTTACACATTTAGCTGGCTAGTTTGATCAGTGTTATTCCATAAAATCTAGTCTGTCTCATTTAGGTGGACACAAGTGATTCAGTAAAGTGTCTGAGGACTTCATAGACTTAACTGGGAATATTCTATTGCATTGAGGTGAAAGTTAATGCTGGAAATCATTTATGTATCATTTATAACAGATAATTCAGATATAAACATGAATTAGTCACATCACACTTTAAATCTCTCTTCATTCACCAGGTACATGATATTTCATTAAAATCGAAATAAGTTACTGCTTATAACCTCTCATTTCAAAATGATTTATAATTAAAATCAGTGATTTCCTGGTTGTGTTATAACAGTTTAATTCATATAAATTACTGTTACTAATCATTCCTTGGTCAGATTGTTCTTTTTGGTTTTCTGGTGCAGCTTCATTTCTCTCAGGCTCAAACCTAAAGGGCTGATTGTATGATGAGGGTCTGCCGTCCCCCTAACAACCACTGATGATTCATCATCTTCATCAGATTAAATATGACTGAGCCACTCATAGTAATCTGCTATCACAGCGATCTACACTGCTCTGCCCACCAGTGACTTCACACAATACATTTTCAAGTTTACAGAAAGACATCAGACTTTTCCATTAAACTGAATTAATTTTTCAATTTTAAAGACCAAAATGTGTTTTCAGCTTAAATCCCTGTCACTTCATGTCAACAGCAAAGACATGATATGTGATCTACAGGAGATCCATATGCTGTAGATTTGGCTTTAAACTCAGACAAATGCTGTTAAAACACTGTGAGAAACACTTTGAATCATGAGAATTTAAACAGATATTCAAGAGAAAATACACATCAGTATATGTTCAATTAATCACACATTCGTACGTAAAACAGATTCCTCTAAATAACAACACAAACATTAATAGAGATGGAGAAATTTCAGGTGTTTAAAGAAAACAGGCTGAAGAGGATGCTGTGATTTTGACCCGTCATCACAGATACTCACTTTAAGAAATTCATAACACATAAAAAATCTAAATAAATTAAATAAATAAATGTCTGGTTGTGTGAATAACAGTGTGATGTATCAGTGTGTTCAGGTTAGATTCTGCAGTTCTGCAGAGTCTCTGAATCAGAAACATTACATTTATACAAAAATGAATGAGGAATAATATTTTGATTATAGTTAAGTGACAGAATGTGGAGCTATTTATTTATTTATTTATTGATTTATTTGATAGTTAATTTTGTTTGATCATTGTTCCATTTTATGGAAATTGAAAATTTTAGAAACTGTTAACATTTATTATGATTGGTTAAAATAAAATAATGTTGTTTATTCATGCATTTTTTACCCAATATAAAAAATATTGTCTCATTTAATTCTTCATTTGTTTGATCATTTTTTTGAATCTCTGACACTGGAAAAAAAATAACAACAACAAATACATTTCTTATGAACTTAATCATTGTGTCTCATGTTATTTATTCTGATAGATCCTCCAATATCATGACAGAAAAGATGAAACACTGCAGTTATTCCAATCAAAATGCTTTAATTTTTAAAGAAATGAACAGACTTGTTTCCAGTAAATTATAAATCAAAAATGTTTATATGTTTATTGTTGCTGTTTCAGGAAAAAAAAAAAAACATAATAATTAATGAAAGACTAAAGATATTAATACTGAAACTCTTTATTGTGATGATGAAGTGATGAGATGAAGATCAGAGCATTAAGCAGAGCCATGTTTGAGCTCACTGAAGATCAAGAGGAGCTCTAGCAGCTCCAACACACGCGTGGACGCTCACTGCCCAGTGCATTGCTCTCTGCTCAGTGTTGTGCTGACAGGAGTCTGGGAGTCCTTGGTGGCCTCACAGGTCACTGTCTTCTTCGTTAGCCACTGGTCCCCCTGGAGGGTCAGGGTGCTGCTCCAGCTGTAGAGGCCGTTGTCCTTCTGCAGAAGCCCGGGGCTCTGGCTAACCCCCGAGCTCCAGCTGCTCCCGTCCACCTTCCAGCTCAGCCTCCAGTCTGAGGGGAAGCCCTTATTGGCCAAACACACCAGTGTGGCCTTCCCCTGCTGCAGCTCCACGCTGGAGGGGGGCAGGACCGTGAGGGTGGGTGGGGCCAAACCTAGGACACACACAGTTTCATTTCCCTTATTTCTAACAGAGCACAACTGAGTTCAGTGATGCATTAAAAACCAAACTCTAATTACAACCTTAAACTCAACCGTTTCACACACAAACTCATATTTACAGTCACATTCATAGCTGCACTTCATTTACATTTTTATTAGAAAATATTACTGAATTTCACTCAGTAAAACTCTGACATTCTGCACATCCTGTGATGTGAAATTTGAAATGGAACATGATTTGATTTCCTCCAAAACAATAAATAATCAATAAATAAATGGAGCTGCAGTCTCCATGTACTATGGCTTCAAAGCTTTAGAACAGAAAACGCTGCTCAGAATAACCTCCACATTGTGGCTTCCAGATGGAGACAGAATTGCTCTAATGGAGCCCAACACTGACACTACAATCCAGCTCTACATTTGATCTTTTTAAAGAAACGTCATTACTGAACACTTCACAGGAAACCTTTAGGAAATATTAGTATTTTAAAGAAAAGAAATCCAGTTCAGAAACAGGAGCTCGTGGTAAAGCCTAAAGCTCCACGCTCGCCACACTTCAGCCAAGTTCTAATGAAATACATTCAAATTTGGATCAGAACTGATTTAGAAGAACATCAAGTACGTCTGGACTGTTGATCCATAATCATTTTAATAAAAGATTCCTTTTGAATAAGGAGTAAAAGTGTACTTACGTCCAACTGACAGTTTGGTTCCTCCACCAAAAGTCCACCACAGTGATACAAACTCGTTTACTGGCTGTACAAAAACCTCCTGCTCTAAACACGCCGCTCTCTTCAGCCTCTACACGCACTATTTCTGACCTATAATACAATATTAATGGATTCTACAATCATCTAATAATGGAATAAACTACACACTGTAGATCTACACACGTTCTGCCTTTTATTCCCAACAAGGATTATTTTATAAGCAGTAAAATATCTCAACTGAGGACACGCTTGTTTCTTCTTAACTTCCACAACAGACAAACTTAACTTTCTAAAAACTAAATATACACATTTAAAACTGTAAAAAATGTTAAAAAACTAACGTTCCTCTGAAAATATTAGAAAATGTTTCTTACAGTTTTCATTGTGTTTCCTCCACCAAAAAGTCCTCCAGCCCTGATACAGACAGACTGGGTGGCAGTCGTAGCTGCAGAAAACCTCAAATGAAAGGCAGAGACAGTCAGAACTGCACAATAAGAGATTGCCCTCTGCTGGACATTAAAGGGAATGTTTCACTTCTAATCTCTCTAGAATTAGACAAGCCTGGCTGAGCTGAAGTAGCTCCCAGCAATAGTCTCCACTACTGACCTCCACAAACCTCTGTGACCCCCTTATTTTTCCTCTCCACTTAATGCCTTAAGGATCATCTGGGGGAGTGAAATGTAATATAACGCTCCAATCATTCTGTCTTCTTTCAGAAAACTCTGGTGGGAATCAGAAGAGATTTCATTTTCCCACATCTCTATAAAAAGCTGCACTTTAAACATCAGATTCCACACTGAGCAGAAATGTCTGATCAAACAATATCAGATAAATATGATCATCTTTACTCAGTGTTGATAGAAAGATGATTTCCATAGAGGCTCCACTTTGCATTATCAGCCCATGCTTCAGTGCTCTGCTAGTGTTTATAGTCCTGTGAGTTTAACACTTCATGACTGAGAGCTGCTGCCCCACAAACTTCACCCACAGCAACCATGACTTTGGTCTCCATCTTCATCTGGACACTCACCCTCTGGACTCAAGGTAACTCACTCATTTACCTTTGACTTTCACTTGTATTTAAAGTGTACTTTTCTCACTCAAGGAACAATTATATTTGTGTCAGTGTATTTGAAGTGTATATATTGTCATTCATTCATATAAATTATTATATTTCAGGATCCAGTGGTCAGGTGACTGTGACTCAGACCCCTACAGTAACAGCTGTTTCTCCAGGAAACTCAGTCACCATCAACTGTAGAACCAGCACTGCAGTGTATGTTGCGAGTTCATATCACCTTCTACACTGGTATCAGCAGAAGCCTGGAGAAGCTCCTAAACTCCTGATCTACTTGGCTAACAGTAGAAAGTCAGGTGTTCCAGATCGTTTCAGTGGCAGTGGATCTGGATCTGACTTCACTCTGACCATCAGTAATGTCCAGACTGAAGATGCAGGAGATTATTACTGTCAGAGTTATCACAGTGGCTATGTGTTCCCACAGTGTTTAGTAGGTGTACAAAAAGCTCCCTCAGTCAGCTGCACAGAGACTGCACTGCTGCAGCTGGACTCTACTGCAGGTGCTGAGGGGGAGGATGGACACACACAATAACACACTCTGTGGAAATCAGGACTTTAGATGGAATTTGTTCTTCTTTTCATTAGACTGTAAATGCTTTGTGATTTTAGGGATTTATTTCCTGATCTCCACAGGTCTGGAACTAGCTGTAGAGTTCAGCTAGAGTCTCATTTATTATAAAGTTTATTATAAGGATCTGGACAGATTATGAAATGGATGTTTCTCTCAGTCCTGAGAAAGAGGGAGTCCCTGAAGAAATCCTTCAACAATCTCAGACTCAGCAGTTTTTATTAGGAGATCATATTCAGAGGTGAGCATAATAGTTTGTCTGTTTGGCCTAAAAATATATAATTTGTTAAAAGCAGTTTCTCTAATTTTATTCAACATGTGCACCACCATTAGCTTAGTGCTAACATTACATTACAAACACCGTAGATGTACTAATCACACAATCTAGAATTTTATCTTGATTTGATTAAAATTAATCTCATACACTCAACATTTGTTATCTACCGCAGATTACTTGTCCTGTTATTTATTTATTTATGACTGTGCTTTAACATTAATGTCCTGAACTGGAGGTCTAGCTCTAAAAGTCATGGATCACGACTGAGCTCTTTAGAAAAACTCAGAGCTCGATTAGATTTTAGATCTGATACTTTTTTACTCAAGTTGTTCTTTTACTTCTACTTCAGTCATTATTTCACTGAAGTATCAACACTTTTACTTGAGTCTGATTTTAAGCTGCTCTTTCACTCTCAACTCCTTTCACACTACACGACTCACACTGTTGTTCTGTGTTCCTACAGTGCAGAACTTCCCAAGAGTCTAACTGGATCTGATGAAAACAGTGGTCAGTAGCAGTTGGTGTGCTGTTAGACAGAGTGAGCCACCATGGAGTCTGATAGGCAGACTGACCAGCAGGGGGAGCCACAGCCCACCTCAGCCCCTCCCAGCAACCTCCTGGAGCTCCACCCTCCCACACTGATCAATAAAACTCCCACTACTGATCCTGGAGTGTGGAACTGGGAGGCGTGCAGGAACGCTGCTGTGGGTTTTCTCACTGGCCATGTTCCTGCTGCACCATTACTCTCTGTACACTGTGATAAAGAGCACAGGAGAATCAGCTGGAGCTTCATTCACCACTGCACTGATTACACTGTTTATACTCCCATTATTTCCCTCAGAACAAACACACCACATGGTCTTCTACAGGACCATCACATCATGATCCATTTCAGACTCCATAGGTCTATTAATCAACATCAGACTCTGAACTGAGTCTCTTTTACATCAGCTTAGGATACTAAACCACACAGCACTGTGACTCTGATACACTGACAGTTAGATCAGGATATCAGACTCACATCCTGGAGGCAGCAGCACTAAAGGAAGAGGTGAAACCAGACTAGTGATCTATTTCAGTTCATTATACTGGTTTTCTTGTGAGGTCAGTGAAAGCAGCTGTCCTCATAGTTTGGTATGACAAACAGTTCCAGTCAACAAGACAGAGGAATGTTTAGATGCTTTATTTGGTTGACGGTGATGCCAATACCAAGATCACCTCCAATTTCCCCAAAGAATTCTATGAGGGTTCATCCTCTAGGACAGGATTTTTCAACCCAGTTCCCTGATAGTACATATTTTGCTCTGATCAGTTCTCAACACACCTGAAGAAAGACATTAAAACTCAGAAAACCTGGTAAAAGTGCTCTATGAGTGACGGTAAAGCAAAAATATCTAGTCACACAGTAATTTATCACTGTAACAGTGAAACATGGCTGGTGCCCATGGAGCCCACAAGGCATAACTATAAACTGGTAAATCCCCTATAATATAAAAACATGGTCAGTCTCAGCTGCAGTCCCCTTTACTCAGGTCTGTGTCCATCTCTCTTAAACTAGACCTTTATCTAAAACGCTGTTTGGTGTAGTGGGGGTTTATTTTAATTTACTAGCAATTCATACACATCCTGAAGAATATAGATACAACATTTATATGTGGAAATAGCTGCATTCAAGTATTTTCCATGGTTTTAGCCAAAGCAGTTCTAAGAATGCTTCAGGATAACATTCATGACAGAAAGTATGATCACAATTTCCTAAAATGTTTCTGTTTTGCTGACGTGCTGTTTTCAGTATCTTTGTTGTAAAGTCTTACCAGACTCAGCTGCAGCTTTGGTAAACTTGGTTTTGACAATTTTTGATGGTTTGATCTTTCTGGCTTTTTCCTTTTATGTTTCATTCTGAAATATTGACCCACAGTGGTGGTCAGTTCCAGTCTTGGAGACTGAACACTCCACATATTACTGTATTCTTACTCTAACACACCTGACTCAACTGATGCAGAGCTTAATAATTCCATGATGAGTTGAAGGAGGTTTGATACACTATGACGACAACACACCCACAGATATCAGCAGCACTAAAGTATGAAGTGAAACCAGCCCCCCACAGCCCACCCAGCTGAACACAAGCAAGCAGTTTTAAGCAGTAAACAGTCAGACAGAGAGAGAGAGAGCAGTGGGGTGAAACTCAGATTTGCATGAACAGGCCTGAGTCGTCCTCTTTCTCCCAGAATAGAGCAGCACTTTCACCAGATGTTCAGCTTAATTCAGCCAAACTCCCTCAAGATCAACACACAGCACTGCACTGAATCTACAGCTGAACTCCCTCTCTAACAACACTGACCATCACCATTCATTACAGTAAAGAACTCAGACTAAACTCAAAAGAACTGGAAACTCTGCAGCAGCACTAATGCATTCTAGCACTGGAGAACATTTACTAGTTCCTCTTTACACAGTGGAACAACTAGAACTTTCCTAACTCATAATCTAACTAACATCAGATGAAGTGTCATAAAAACAGTTCAAACCTCTCATTAAAACCTGTGAATGTCTTCATACAGGAGAATCTCACTGACCTCAGACAAGCTGATCATCATGATCTGTAACTGATAATGAGGTGATTAAATGAATCTCCTGTTTAAATAGAATAAAAGTCTCTTTTCACAGTGAGTTTGGTTCCTCCACTGAAAGTGAACCACAGTGATACATTTCAGTGAAGTCATTGTACATAAACCTCCATCACTCATCACTGTTTACCCTGAACTCTTCTACACTCATCAACTATTTATGACCTTTAGAAATGAACGTCTGACACTGAATTAACAGAACTGAGCTAATACTTTATAATCATATCTAAATATTCATATGTGTTTATTATAGAGGTGTTTGGTGAGTCCATTTCCATAGAGGCTCCACTTTGCATTATCAGCCCATGCTTCAGTGCTCTGCTAGTGTTTATAGTCCTGTGAGTTTAACACTTCATGACTGAGAGCTGCTGCCCCACAAACTTCACCCACAGCAACCATGACTTTGGTCTCCATCTTCATATGGACACTGACCCTCTGGACTCAAGGTAATTCAAATATTTAACTTTGTGAGGAACTACCAGCATTAAATATGAATATTACTCAACTTTAGAGCATATCTATCAGTCTATCTGTTATATTTTCTATCTAAACTATGTTTTAATTTATTTGTTTTTTCAGGATCCAGTGGTCAGGTGACTGTGACTCAGACTCCTGAAGTGAAAACTGTTTCTCCAGGAGACTCAGTTACCATCAGCTGTAGAACCAGCACCTCACCATCTGCCTGTTCACCTCCCTGTATTTTCTGGTATCATCAGAAACTTGGAGAAGCTCCTAAACTCCTGATTAAAAATGTAAATCAATTAGTGTCAGGTGTTCCAGCTCGTTTCAGTGGCAGTGGATCTGGATCTGACTTCACTCTGACCATCAGTAATGTCCAGACTGAAGATGCAGGAGATTATTACTGTCAGAGTTACCATTGGATCAGTAGCAGAAACGTGTTCCCACAGTGTTTAGTAGGTGTACAAAAAGCTCCCTCAGTCAGCTGCACAGAGACTGCACTGCTGCAGCTGGACTCTACTGCAGGTGCTGAGGGGGAGGATGGACACACACAATAACACACTCTGTGGAAATCAGGACTTTAGATGGAATTTGTTCTTCTTTTCATTAGACTGTAAATGCTTTGTGATTTTAGGGATTTATTTCCTGATCTCCACAGGTCTGGAACTAGCTGTAGAGTTCAGCTAGAGTCTCATTTATTATAAAGTTTATTATAAGGATCTGGACAGATTATGAAATGGATGTTTCTCTCAGTCCTGAGAAAGAGGGAGTCCCTGAAGAAATCCTTCAACAAACTCAGACTCATCAGTTTTATTAGGAGATCATATTCAGAGGTGAGTAGACTGTAAACAATAGTTTGTATTTTCAACCTAACAAAATACTGTTATATGAATTATACATATTTATTTGAGTAAAACCAGTTCTTTTTTTCTTTTTACCTCATGAAAACATGCTGGCTCCTCCAGTAATATTCAGAGAAAAAGTTCGTTCAGATCTTTAAGTCACTGTAAAACTGACATGTGGATAGTAAAAATATGTAAACAGAATGTCTGTCATAAGCTTTGAATATCTGTGTTTAAGTTAGAGCTGCTTAAAAATCTTTATGTGCACCGCCCCTTACAAGCCCCTTAGATGTGCTAATCTCACAATCTAGGATTTTCATATAATTTGATTCATATCAATCTCATACACCCATTATTTCACATCTACTTAGATTATTGGTCCTGTTATTTATTTACTTG
The DNA here is from genome assembly GCF_904425465.1 of Colossoma macropomum. Taxonomy (NCBI): domain Eukaryota; kingdom Metazoa; phylum Chordata; class Actinopteri; order Characiformes; family Serrasalmidae; genus Colossoma; species Colossoma macropomum. The sequence continues at coordinate 17,953 of NW_023495903.1, read as the reverse complement.
TAACTAAGATTTGACATTAATGACCTAAACTGGAGGTCTCGCTCTCAAAGCCACAGTTCACGACTGAGTTCTATAGAGAAACTCAGAGCTCCAGTAGATTTTAGATCTGATACTTTTTTACTCAAGTTGTTCTTTTACTTCTCCTTCAGTCATGATTTCACTGAAGTATCAACACTTTTTTACTTGAGTCTGATTTTAAGCTGCTCTTTCACTCTCAACTCCTTTCACACTACACGACTCACACTGTTGGTCTGTGTTCCTACAGTGCAGAACTTCCCAAGAGTCTAACTGCATCTGATGAAAACAGTGATCACTAGCAATTCCATTCCATGTTTTCCTTTTTTCTGGTTCAGTTTCATGTTTTTTATTTTTGTTTTCCAAGCAAGGTGGAGTTGGAACCAGGTGCTGCCGATGTCCACAATGCCAGCTTGGACTCTAGGCCTGAGAATAACAGCTCTGTTTGCAGTGTGCCCTGGAGCTCCCTGTCTTCTAGCACCTTGCAATTTAATAATTTTAAAAAAGTGATGTCTAATCCACATGTAGTCTCTATTTTATGTTCCCCCTGCCATGAGATGGGTGAGTTTAACAATTAGAGGTAGTAACTGATCCCAGTGATTTTGTGTACAAGGAGAACTTAAGTGGACCTAAAGATGCCCCTTGGGGAACTCCAGTAGTGAGGCTGTCAGGAGCCCAGACATACCCTTTCCAGGCCAGGTCAGGATGAAAACTGAGGGCAAAGAATTAGAAGTGTCTGTTTGTTCTACATTTGGGTTGTTGTTACCAATAAATGCTTGGTTGATTTGGGTACACTGACAGTTAGTGGAAGCACTAAAGCAAGAAGTGAAACCAGCCCCCCACAGCCCACCCAGCTGAACACAAACAAGCGGTTTTAAGCAGTAAACAGTCAGACAGAGAGAGAGAGAGCAGTGGGGTGAAACTCAGATTTGCATGAACAGGCCTGAGTCGTCCTCTTTCTCCCAGAATAGAGCAGCACTTTCACCAGATGTTCAGCTTCATTCAGCCAAACTCCCTCAAGATCAACACACAGCACTGCACTGAATCTACAGCTGAACTCCCTCTCTAACAACACTGACCATCACCATTCATTACAGTAAAGAACTCACAATGTCCAGAATGAAGCTTTATTTCAGCTCAGCAAAAGCACAGCTACAGCAACAGGACACTGAACAGAGTACAGACAGAAATATCAGCACTGTGTAGAGTTTAAACTCTATTGGAGCTGCATGTGAAAGCAGCTCTATGGTCAGCTCTATCTTGGAGCTGCTAGCCTTCACAGTGGCTCTTTAGGAACGAGGCTCGCTGGTCCGCGTTGTCGTGAGAGACCGTACAGACAAACTCCTCCCCCTTTTCCCAGAGTGCTTTGCTGAGGGTCAGGGTGCTGCTTCGGCTGTAGCGGCCGTTCTTCTCTTCTTCTATGCTGGTCAGAACCCCCTCCTTCACCTCTGATTTGTCCACTGTCCAGCTCACCTGCGCCCCCTGTGGAGAGTAGCCAGACAGCAGGCAGAGCAGCGAGGCGGATCCCTCAGACAACTGCAGAGAGGACGGGGGGAGCAGAGACACGGAGGGCTTCACCGAGGGACCGGCTGGAGAGGAAACACACACACACACACACACAGTATTAAACACACACACACAGCATTAAACACACACACACACACAGCATTAAACACACACACACACACACAGCATTAAACACACACACACACACAGCATTAAACACACACACACACACAGCATTAAACACACACAGCATTAAACACACACACACACACACACACACACACACACACACACAGCATTAAACACACACACAAACACACACAAACACGCACACACACACACACACAGCATTAAACACACACACACACACACACACACACACACACACACACACACACACACAGCATTAAACACACACACACACACACACACACACACACACAGCATTAAACACACACACACACACACACACACACACAGCATTAAACACACACTCTGCACATTCAGCTCCAGTTCATTCAGTTTTATCTGTATTGAGCTTTTTCCAATAGACATCGTCACAAAGCAGCTTTACAAACACAGCACCACACCATGTAGACAGGGAGGGTGGGGGGCATATAAGGCTTCACTGTGGGACCCCCAAGCTCCAGTACACTGAGATTAAACTCCACTAACTATCAAAGACACATTTGTACAGTAATAATTGTGAGTCACAGCGTAATCAGACTGCACTGTGATTTAGTGACTCCCAGTTCTATTCAGTAACTGCATCCAATAGTCAAACTGTATTAACACTGAAACGCTCAGTGAGTGAATTCTGTAAATGCTCTGAACTCCAACACACACACAACTGGACACTCTGCAGCAGCACTAATGCATTCTAGCACTGGAGAACATTTACTAGTTCCTCTTTACACAGTGGAACAACTAGAACTTTCCTAACTCATAATCTAACTAACATCAGATGAAGTGTCATAAAAACAGTTCAAACCTCTCATTAAAACCTGTGAATGTCTTCATACAGGAGAAACTCACTGACCTCAGACAAGCTGACCATAATTTTATATATAACACAATAACCTGTTATGTTTTGCCTACAAGCACTTTATCATTAATACTTCTTTCTAGAAAATGACTATATTTGTTGTGTGTTTTTAAATTTTCTTTGACAGTAGTGTAGCTGTGTATTTGCTCAAATTCAGTTCAGATCAAGTGCGACACTAAAACTAATAAACTTATTAACATTGTTCATTTGTGACTTTTTTCTTTATCATAGTTGCATTCAGTGTAACTTATTATCAGAATAATTATTTCAATATTTGGAGCTTTAGAAGAAGAAAAGTTACTTACTTTTCAGAATGAGTTTAGTTCCTCCACCGAACGTGAACCACAGTGATACATTTCAATGAAGTCGCCGTACAAAAACCTCTGATACACTACAGTGACCACACACACACACACACACACACACACACACACACACACACACACACTCAACCTTCAGTCTCACATTTCAAATATATGTTTTTCAGAGCCTATTAAATATCTGTCCTTAAAACTTAAACTTTTCTTATAACAGTCTAATAATATAAAATAGATTTTCTTCGTCATTGTATGAGTTCAGACAGGATGTGTTATTATTGATTTCCATAGAGGCTCCACTTTGCATTATCAGCCCATGCTTCAGTGCTCTGCTAGTGTTTATAGTCCTGTGAGTTTAACACTTCATGACTGAGAGCTGCTGCCCCACAAACTTCACCCACAGCAACCATGACTTTGGTCTCCATCTTCATCTGGACACTGACCCTCTGGACTCAAGGTAACTCACTCATTTATCTCTGTGGTGTCAGTGTGTTTTTTCAAAGTGTACAAATATTTCTGTGGGAATTTGGATCGATTAACTGTAATAAATGAACATTTTCTTCACTCCTTTATTTCAGGATCCAGTGGTCAGGTGACTGTGACTCAGACTCCTGTAATTTATTCACGTCCTAAAGAATCTGTTCAAATCAGCTGTAGAATCAGCACTGCAGTTTACCATGACAGTGCCTGGGGTTACCGTTTAGCCTGGTATCAGCAGAAACCTGGAGAAGCTCCTAAATTCCTGATCTATTCTGCAGACCTACGTGGGGGTGGTGTTTCAGATCGTTTCACTGGCAGTGGATCTGAATCTGACTTCACTCTGACCATCAGTAATGTCCAGACTGAAGATGCAGGAGATTATTACTGTCAGAGTGCACACAGTGGCTACGTGTTCCCACAGTGTTTAGTAGGTGTACAAAAAGCTCCCTCAGTCAGCTGCACTAACTGGATCTGATGAAAACAGTGGTCAGTAGCAGTTGGTGTGCTGTTAGACAGAGTGATCCACCATGGAGTCTGACAGGCAGACTGACCAGCAGAGGGAGCCACAGCCCACCTCAGCCCCTCCCAGCAGCCTCCTGGAGCTCCACCCTCCCACACTGATCAATAAAACTCCCACTACTGATCCTGGAGTGTGGAACTGGGAGGCGTGCAGGAACGCTGCTGTGGGTTTTCTCACTGGCCATGTTCCTGCTGCACCATTACTCTCTGTACACTGTGATAAAGAGCACAGGAGAATCAGCTGGAGCTTCATTCACCACTGCACTGATTACACTGTTTATACTCCCATTATTTCCCTCAGAACAAACACACTACATGGTCTTCTGCAGCACCATCACATCATGATCCACTTCAGACTCCATAGGTCTATTAATCAACATTAGACTCTGAACTGAGTCTCTTTTACATCAGCTTAGGATACTAAACCACACAGCACTGTGACTCTGATACACTGACAGTTAGATCAGGATATCAGACTCACATCCTGGAGGCAGCAGCACTAAAGTAAGAAGTGAAACCAGCCCCCCACAGCCCACCCAGCTGAACACAAACAAGCAGTTTTAAGCAGTAAACAGTCAGACAGAGAGAGAGAGAGCAGTGGGGTGAGACTCAGATTTGCATGAACAGGCCTGAGTCGTCCTCTTTCTCCCAGAATAGAGCAGCACTTTCACCAGATGTTCAGCTTAATTCAGCCAAACTCCCTCAAGATCAACACACAGCACTGCACTGAATCTACAGCTAAACCATGCGCACTGTGGCCGTCTTGGCAGTCATTCCAGTCTTGTATTTCTTGGCCGTAATATAAGACAAGACTGTCTCTTTGAATGGGGAATGACCTAAAAACTCAAATGACTGTTTCAATGACACGATTGAATTGTCTGGTAAAATCTCATAAATAGTTTGTAGCTTTTGGCTCAAATAACGCAAAAATATGTTTTTTCTTGAGCAGATTTCTCCATAAATAGACTCCATGTTCAGCTTTACAAGCTTTCACATTCATTTACCAACCAGTGACCGTCTCCTCCTTTACAACATCTCTGATTTCTGATTGAGAGGAGCAGTTCTGAAGATCTAGATCTGTTCATGTGTTAGTTCTGTGAACCTCAGTGTGATACAGTCTAGAGCTAAACACATGGTTTGGATTTGGGCAGTGGTGGACGAAGTATACAAACCATGTACTTGAGTTAAAGTAGAGATACCCAAGGTAAAATATTACTCCAGTAAAAGAAGAAGTTCCTCCCTTTAGACCTCCACTTGAGTAAAAGTACAAAAGTATTTACCTTCAAATGTACTTAAGTATCAAAAGTGAAAGTACTAAAAGATGAATTATGGTTTTAATGTCCTATTATCATTTTTATAACAAGACTCACTTCATTAACTCATTTTAGGTGAAAATACTCCAGTGTCTCTCTTGGTAAACCAGTCTTTTAATAGAAGGTCATTAATTAGTGACGCTGATGTCTATTAAAATTATCATAAGCACAAAACACTGAAGGCAAACAGTTTCCATCAGGCAGAACTGAGTGGCTCTGAAATCACTTTTTACAAACAAGCAAAGTTTCAGTTTAAGATTTATTTGCGCCTTAATAGTTTAAATTTAAACAAGTTTAATAAAAACTTTAAACTCAGATTCACAAATGAGTTTCCTTTACTAAACTGCATCTGTAGGTCTCTGTTCATAAACATAAACTAGACTAAACTAATTTACTATAAAATGAAATAATGTTTGTATAAACTCAGAAAAAAGACACGTCAGTCACAACTGCATATGTGTACATATTTCTATATTGTGGTCTATTTACACAAAGTTAGGTTAGTTCATCATTTATGTTGAATAGACTCTCCCTGCTGCTGATGTTGAACCGTGTGCTGCACTGGGTCGGTATGACCAACAGGTCAAAACAAGCTCAAAACCAAGTGGGATATGGGAATAAACACCAGGCCTGTGGCAGATTTTACCCCTGCAGTGTTTGGGTTACCGAAGGGGGTGGGCTTAATTTATGTAAAACTTATTTTAATACTTTAGAATTTACTTTAATACTGTTGAGCACTCCGTCATTATAAAAGGGCAGGTCAGTATATTTATCTTACACTAACTTAATAAAACCTAACTGATGTATTGCTGTTGACTGAGTGTCTTACTGAAAGTTTGATCAAATCTCTTAGAACTTTAGACTAAATCCTTCTATCCTCTTTGTGTTTCATGTCTTCATCAATCATTCCTTCAACTGTATAGTGAAAGAAAGGATAGGGTCACTACCCTGGCATGATGCCAGTTATCTGTAAGATGAAGCTGTCATGGAGTGCAAATGAAGTATCTATGTTATCCTCAATAGTGGACTGAAAGGTCGTACATGAAGGGAGGTACTAATGTTCTTCATCTACACGTTATTCAAGGTTCAACTATAAGAGAGACTTTTTCCGTGTTTTTTAAGGACGTTTTCCAATTTTCTCCCTAATTTAGACATATTCAATACCAATCAATCACTAGTTAGGTCTCCCCCAATCACATGATACCACCAGCGTGAGTCATGTGGAGCGCCACCGCATCTTTTTAAACTGCCGCTAATGCAACATCATTGAATAGCTGAACATGCTTTGAGGATAAGACTAATGCCAGTGCTGTTACATCACAGACACCTGTGCTGGCCTGCATCATGCTGAATGATGGACAGAGGGGGTGGACCATCCTACCCACCCAGAGAGAGCAAGGCCCATTGTGCTCTCTCTGACTCCTGGCCATGGATGGCTGTAGCATCTGCTGATATCAGGGCCAACACTTCGACAGCTGTGTCACTCGGGAGCCCCAGATTTTTCCCTGTTGAATGTGAAGATGTTCACTAATGGTTACAGAGTGTTTTACTGAGTGCTGTGGAGCTTCATGCACTCTGGATCAGTACAGTCAGCAAACAGCACCCTGCAGTATCTGCACTCTTCACTGACTGATCTACCTAATGTTCATCTACCTAAGGCTACCAAACTACAGTCATTTCATGATTTATAGATAATGTCACATATTCATGCTCCCATCCTGTGATCACCAGCTCTGGTCCTGGAGATCCACCTTCCTGCAGAACTCCAAATCCAGCTCACCTGCTGTGTTCTTCACTCTGGCTGCTCCTGCTCCTGTCCTCCCCCTCCCTTCCTCCTGTTTCTCTCCTACCTTGGAAGCATGCAGAGGAACAGAGGAGGGTAGAGGAGCAGGAGGAGTAGAGAGAAGCAGCAGAACCTGGGGAAACAGGACAGCTGACGCCTTTAAACATTGTTAAAGTTGAAGTCGACTACTGATGAACGCCTTTCATGTTTGCTTGAATGCTTAATACAACTACACAAGCCAGCCGAGTCACATGTGTGATTTTCTACTCTGAATCTGTTTATTTGATTTTACACCATGTATAAACTACATAGCACAGAGTTTAAAGTACAGCTGGATTGCTCCATGATTGTCCTTCCTCTCTGGGGTGTCTGCAGTGATGTCAGCCAGGTCTCCAGGGTAGAACACGCTCCTGTATCGTCAGGTGGAAGCTGCTTTGGCTGGTATATTAAGCAGCTTCTCTCACCTGCTCTGGTATTCAGACAGCCGGTAAGATGGCATTAAGAAATCAGTTCCTTTACTCACCCAGAGGCTGGACACTCTCTGAGACCTCTTCCTCCAGCTGGACCTCCAGGAGCTCTCTGATGGCTTCAGCTTCATCACTGGAGCTCACTAGATGATCTTGAATCAGATTAGAGCTCATATTAATCTGAATTCCTGCTTTATATTCACTAAATGTTTTATTATCTTCATGTTGTCTGTTCATTTTCTTTACTCACCCAGATGTTTCTCTAGAGGTTCCTCCTCAGTCTCGTCCAGCTCGATGTCCATGAGTATTAATTTCTTACTAAACTATGGATCTTTTAGTTCTAGTCATGGTCCCTAATGAGTGGATCTTTTAGTCCTAATCATGGTCCTTAATCAGTGGATCTTTTAGTCCTAGTCATGGTCCCTAAACTATTAAACCTGTTTTATATAGAGAACCCAACACGTCGTTGTTCCAAGAGGTTCTTCTGGACAGAAGGACAACAGAAGGAACTGGGATGATGAACACAGGCAGGTGTTCCGTCCCAGACGAGATCAGGAACAGACAGATAGAAGATCTACTGCAGTGACCGACTCCTTCACAGCACTGCGGACAGGAGAGAGAGAGAGAAGAACCAGAGAAGATCCTAGAGTGGAGTCCACTCCTCCACGGACAGAGAGGAACGGAGGAAGAGAGAGACGTGGAGGAGAACGGAGAGTGAGGAGACCCCATTGGTGGCAGCATGACGATCGATAGAGAGAACCTGAGGGAGACAGAGAGAACCTGAGAGAGAGAGACAGAAACCCTGAGAGAGAGAGAGAGAGAGAGAGAGAAACCTGAGAGAGGGAGAGAGAGAGAGAACCTGAGGGAGACAGAGAGAACCTGAGAGAGAGAGACAGAAACCCTGAGAGAGAGAGAGAGAGAGAGAGAGAAACCTGAGAGAGGGAGAGAGACAGGAACCCTGAGAGAGAACCCTGCCTTGTGAAGAATGACCTAAAAGTAGGGGGCTCTGGTGGGTTTACATGCACTTAAGAATCTGATAACTGCAGAAAATCAGATTGTGTCAGTAACTGGTGTTTACACTTAAGAATCTGATAACAGCAGAAAATCAGACTGTGTCAGTAACTGGTGTTTACACTTAAGAATCTGATAACAGCAGAAAATCAGATTGAGTCAGTAACTGGTTCAGTGGAGTTATGGTCATCACTAATTAAAGGCTAAACAGTGAAATCACTTGTTTATTTCTATATAAATATGTATTTTTGTATGTATGTTTTTCATTTCACATTCTACATAAACTTTTACTTCATTTTGTCTTTTTAATTCATCTTCATTTCTCTCAGGATCCAGTATTCAGGTGACTGTGACTCAGACTCCTGCAGTAAAAACTGTTTCTTCACAAGAAACAGTCACCATTAAATATAAGGTCAATCCAGAACCATCGTATTGTTCTACTCCTTGTGTCTCCTGGTATCAGCAGAAACCTGGAGAAGCTCCTAAACTCCTGATCTACAGGGCTAACACTAGACAGTCAGGTGTGCCAACTCGTTTCAGTGGCAGTGGATCTGGATCTGACTTCACTCTGACCATCAGTAATGTCCAGACTGAAGATGCAGGAGATTATTACTGTCAAAGTTTACACATGATCAGTGGTAGCTGGGTGTTCCCACAGTGTTTAGTAGGTGTACAAAAAGCTCCCTCAGTCAGCTGCACAGAGACTGCACTGCTGCAGCTGGACTCTACTGCAGGTGCTGAGGGGGAGGATGGACACACACAATAACACACTCTGTGGAAATCAGGACTTTAGATGGAATTTGTTCTTCTTTTCATTAGACTGTAAATGCTTTGTGATTTTAGGGATTTATTTCCTGATCTCCACAGGTCTGGAACTAGCTGTAGAGTTCAGCTAGAGTCTCATTTATTATAAAGTTTATTATAAGGATCTGGACAGATTATGAAATGGATGTTTCTCTCAGTCCTGAGAAAGAGGGAGTCCCTGAAGAAATCCTTCAACAAACTCAGACTCATCAGTTTTATTAGGAGATCATATTCAGAGATGAGTAGACTGTAAACAATAGTTTGTCTGTTCAACCTAAATAATTACTTAATGAGGTAACAAGCAGTTTAACTGGTTTTGTTCAACTATAATAAATACTTTGTTATACATTTGTTAATTCAAAGTATTTATTTATTAAAGCCAGTTCAGTTCAGCAGACATTCAGGCTCCTCCAGTGATATTCAGAGACAGACGTTAAGTTCAGATCTTTACTGACGAAGTCACTGTAAAACTGGAACACCGTTAGCTTGGTGCTAACATTTCATTACAAACCCCTTAGAGATGCTAATCTCACAATCTAGACTTTTCACATGATTTGTTACAAATTAATCCTGTACACTCAATATTTGATCTACAGCAGATTACTTGTCCTGTTATTTATTCATTTATGACTACATTTTGATATTAATAACCTGGAGGTCTTGCTCTAAAAGTTACAGTTCATTACTGAGTTCTATAGAGAAACTCAGAGCTGAAGTCGATTTTAGATCTGATACTATTTTTTACTCAAGTTGTTCTTTACCTTCTACTTCAGTCATGATTTCACTGAAGTATCAACACTTTTACTTGAGTCTGATTTTAAGCTGCTCTTTCACTCTCAACTCCTTTCACACTACACGACTCACACTGTTGTTCTGTGTTCCTACAGTGCAGAACTTCCCAAGAGTCTAACTGGATCTGATGAAAACAGTGGTCAGTATCAGTTGGTGTACTGTTAGACAGAGTGATCCACCATGGAGTCTGACAGGCAGACTGACCAACAGGGGGAGCCACAGCCCACCTCAGCCCCTCCCAGCAGCCTCTTGGAGCTCCACCCTCCCACACTGATCAATAAAACTCCCACTACTGATCCTGGAGTGTGGAACTGGGAGGCGTGCAGGAACGCTGCTGTGGGTTTTCTCACTGGCCATGTTCCTGCTGCACCATTACTCTCTGTACACTGTGATAAAGAGCACAGGAGAATCAGCTGGAGCTTCATTCACCACTGCACTGATTACACTGTTTATACTCCCATTATTTCCCTCAGAACAAACACACTACATGGTCTTCTACAGCACCATCACATCATGATCCACTTCAGACTCCATAGGTCTATTAATCAACATTAGACTCTGAACTGAGTCTCTTTTACATCAGCTTAGGATACTAAACCACACAGCACTGTGACTATGATACACTGACAGTCACAGACATATCAGACTCACATCCTGGAGGCAGGTAGCACTAAAATAAGTAGTGAAACCAGCCCCCCACAGCCCACCCAGCTGAATCACAAACAAGCAGTTTGAAGCAGTAAACAGTCAGACAGAGAGAGAGAGAGCAGTGGGGTGAAACTCAGATTTGCATGAACAGGCCTGAGTCGTCCTCTTTCTCCCAGAATAGAGCAGCACTTTCACCAGATGTTCAGCTTAATTCATCCAAACTCATTTAAGAACATCACACACTGATGTGCACTTATACGAAGTCCTCATAAGAAAGTCTGTCCACTCTCAACAACGTTTCCGGTCATAAAAGTCCAGCGTCCCGTCTCTTTGAGTGAGAAGAGATCTAAAGACTCAAAAGGCCCAATCACTGTTTTAATTACATATATTTTACCAGACAATTCATTTGAGATAAACCTTCTAAAATCATCTGCCCAAATAATGCAGAAGGATTTTCCTGCTCGCACTGGATCAGATCTTTTTACTGAAGGGCAGGACTTTCTCCACACAGACTCCATGCTGAGCATTATGAACTTTCCCATTCATTTTCCAGCCAGTGACCGTCTCTTACTTTATCATGTCTGACTCGTATGAGAGGAGCAGTTCTGTAGATCTAGATCTGTTCTTGTGTTAGTTCTGTGAACCTGACTGTGCTATAATCTAGAACCACACACATCATTTAGATTTAGCACAGTCAGCACCAAAACACCCTGCAGTAATCTGCTCTCTTTACTGACTGATCTACCTAAACTTAATCTACCCAACATTAGCAAACAGGTAACAATGATTTCATTATTTATACATAGTGTCCCATGTTCATGTACCCATTCTGTATTCACCAGCTCTGCTCCTGGAGATCCACCTTCCTGTAGAACTCAGCTCCAGCACAAATCCAGCTCACCTGATCTGACTAATTAAATGGACATGTTGAATTAAATGAATGTGTCCAATAAGGTTTGGAGGTGAACTCTCTGGGAAGGTCGTTCTCCAAGAACAGGCTTGGTGACCACATTTTCTTCCATATCTAGATCTTGTTACCATCTAGAAATAGCTGCAAGTGTGGATCTGGGTGGATTATGAACTAGATAGACATGCAGAACAAGTCAATACAGTACATTTACAGACTGTAAGGTTCCTGCCCTGCTGTGTTCTTCTCTCCGACTGCATCCAGAAACCTTTGCTACTGCTCCTGTCCTCACCTTCCCCTCCTCCTGCTCCTCTCCTTCCTTGGAAGAATGCAGAGGAGTAGAGGAAGGCAGAGGAGCAGGAGGAGTAGAGAGAACCAGCAGAACCTGGGGAAGCAGAACAGCTGACTCCTTTAAATGTCATTAATAGCTAGAAAGTAAAGTCTGTTTGAGTTGGCCTGTCAAAGCCCACTGTAACAGCATGAGACCAGAACAATCAGAACAGCTTTCATTATGAAGTGTAGATATGGAATTTATATCAGAATAGAATATTTATTTCAAGTTTGTTAAATAAGCATTAAAAGAGTTTTAACCTAAATTAATTTCAATTGGAGGATAGAGGGATTAGAAAAGGTAGAAGTGAGAGACAAATAAGGGTCATCAGGGTATAAAACACAGTTTGCAGCTTGAGGCCAGCTGTTGAGTCTTTTTACCAAATTTGTTGGCTGAGTATTAAAATTATAGGAGTTATAAAATGAGTGGGTTCCCATGGGAGGATGGCGGGATGAATGACAGGATAGAACAGGTAGACAGATGGGTGTCATTGGTATGAAATGCAGTTTGGTAACTGGGCCTATGAGCTCAATCAGTAAAGAACATTCAGTGCTCCTCATTATGTAACAGTAATAAGCCCATATTTACTGCTCTGTTCCATCCAGACCTCAGAGTGCAGCTCTGAATGCGTCTGTGGCTCTGAGTAGAACCTTCACTCCATTTTATAGATGCTGCTTGGAGAAAGACGGTGAGAGAGCAGCATTTCTTCTTAATGCTACAACATTAAAAAGCACGACTCCAGTGCCTGATAAGTGAAATGCTAACACCACAGTTTGCTAATGTTATCTATTAGATAACTTATCTAGCCATTAATAACTGGTGGCTGGGAAACAACCAGAAACAACAATGTGTGTTTAGACATTTCTAAATGCAGCTACTGAGATTTTCAGTGAACCAAAGTGGGTCATAAGTGTAACGTTAGGCTGCTAGTTTATCTGTTAATCTGCTAGCGAGTTTATCAGGCCACAGATTTAGTTTAACACAGCCCATACATAGACAGCTAATGCAGTTAATATAACGCCTCAGGCTGAACATCTACTGTACATTTAAGGTGGAACGAGAAAATTCAAACCAGAAGCTGCAGAGTGTTCTTATAAGAAAATACTGCCAGTGTTAAAAGAATAATTAGGATAATTAGAGAGTCTAAAACAGCTTTTCAGGGGAAAGTAGTAACGTTAACCTGAGTCTGTAGTGAATGTGAAACGTGGGGCGGCTCTCCAGACAGAGGATGTGAACCCAGACCATCTGAGTTACAGCCAAAAGGCTGACCAGGTGAGCCACCTCAGGATTTAGGAAGACAGCTCAACTTAAAAAGACTTGAGTGATGAAGCTGGAGATCAAACCCAGGGTGCTCTATAAATAATGATATTTATTATTATTATTATTATTATTATTACTACTACTATTTATTATTATTATTACTATTAATAATAATAATAACCAGTGATAGCATAGCAGCTGCCTAGCAACACGTCAGCAACCACCTGGGATAGAATAACCACCACCTAGCAACACCTTAGCAACCACCTGAGAAACCATATGAACAGTTTTCACACAGTAGCCATTTTTTTTTGTTAGTTTCTGCACAATTAATTACACATTATTGAAAGTACTAAGCTGTGTGTCCTCTTTGTGAATGTGTTAGATGTGATTATCTCACTTCACTTAATGCCAGTAAAGAACACTTATAATGCTCTATAAGGCATTATGTATTAATAATATTTCCTTTACATTTAAAATACATTTAAAAACACACTTCACTAAAAGCCTGAAATGACCTGCCATAATGCTCTATTATGTGTTATATACTTTTAGAAAGACTTAATTTGAGAAAACACAGCTGTATATTATACTGCATTATAACTTGTAAGACAGAGTATACCAAACCTGTGTTATAATGCATACAATAGTATGTACAGTGTACTTATGGATGCATTATGAAACCTGCCTTTATAAAGTCACACACTTTTACTTTATCAAGCGTTATGTATGTAGCTATAACTACTTATGAGTAATTATGCAGGCTCATTATAAGGTAAAATGTTTGCCATATAATGCATGAAAAATACATTCATAATGCATTACAACTACAGGAATCATAGAAAGTGTTACTAAAATGTCTAGAAATAAGATAAATAATCGTATAATATTCCTACAATCTGTAACGCTACTCTAGCACAGAAAGACACTCGCAGATCTTAAAAACAGAAGTTGGTTTAATGAGAGAACAGTCAAATGAAAAGAGACTCAGGGCAAATCCAAAATCAGAATCCAAAAAGCCAGCCAAAAAGTCAAAAACCAGAGAATACAAAAGCAAGGCGACCAGAGCAAAAGAGCGATATCCACAAACAGGCACGGAGTTCAAAAACACAAGTCATGAAACGCGGTAAAGAAACGCTCAGCAAACCAGTGAGGGGAACAAACCAGAGTCCTTTTAAAGTCTGAGGCAAACAAACACAGGTGAGCTGCATTAATAATCGGGTGACTGAGAACGAGGCAGATGCGTGTGATTGGTGGAAGGGGTGACTTCATCGGGATTGGAATCATGGGAAATGGAGTCCTGGAGAGTGTTAGGCAAGGGAGGAGAACCCAGAAGCGTGACACAATCATCTCAAAATTAGAAATATTAGACATGTTGACCAGATTTTAGATCATTTCATGTGGAAAGACACCATTTTTTCAGTGAACCAGCAGGTGTTGGAGATCATGAAGGTACAGAGTCAGAATGATCCAAGCTGGAGATCCAGAAGTCCAGAACACAGAGATCCATAACCAGCAAGATTAGGACATTTAGGACACATTAACTCAAGAGCTGGTGAAGAAAATGTAGCTGTCCATAAAAAGATCAATCACAAGATCAATCAACATGTATTTAATCGTGTAACTTCAGTTCAAACTGCTGCTTCACTTTAGTTGCTAATAACAGCAGCAGAGCTCACTGTTATCTTACGCTCTAATTCTCCTAGATGGACATTCAGAAATGGAGGAAGTCTGTCTCAAATGAAACATCTGAGGCAAAGTTCTGCCTCCTCAGCCGAGTAAAGCAGGACAGCAATGCTGGTCTTACATATTTAATGTGTGAGTTCACTGAAATCTAAATAACACCAGTGTTTATGGAGTAGTACAGGGTCATGAGGTCACAGATCAGCCTGATGTTGATTTGGTACAGGATTATCACTCAACTGTAGCTCTAACACAGAGAATTTCTCTTTATTTGGTGATGGTGCCCTGTTTATGTACCATGTCTGTTCACTGTGAAAGCAGAGTGTCAGCCTTTCTAGTGATTTTAGTCACGTAAGTGAAAAGAGACACGCTGCACCCACAAGGAGGCGCTGTTGTATAAGTTAAACAAAGACTTTGGTGAAGGTGGACTTGTAGTTAAAGCCTGTGATGAGTCTTAAACAGTAGTGTAGACTTCATTACTGCTTGAAGGTGATGTGTTAATTCTCTAGACTACTTAAACTGCTGTGGTGTTTATTTCACTCTAGTTTATTTCAGACCACACAAGCTAATGAATGAGTGCAGCTCTGAGCCGTGAGCTGCTGTGCTGTGTTGGAAAGTTCTCAGCTTGGATAAATAAAGGCTTTGGAGCAGCATCAGTGGATCTCTCCTCTCACAGTCCTTTAACTGCCTGACAGTTCAGTAGTTTATTCTCAAAGGTTCCTCACACTGGTTCTCAGTTCCAGCCCTGAATACTCTACAGTCCTCATACTTTTGTAGTCTTAGTCTAACACACTGGACTAAACCCATGAAGGGCTTTAGAATTACCTGATGAGTTTAATGAGGGATGATACACTACGACTACGAAGCAGCACTAAAGTAAGAAGTGAAACCAGCCCCCCACAGCCCACCCAGCTGAACACAAACAAGCAGTTTTAAGCAGTAAACAGTCAGACAGAGAGAGAGAGAGCAGTGGGGTGAAACTCAGATTTGCATGAACAGGCCTGAGTCGTCCTCTTTCTCCCAGAATAGAGCAGCACTTTCACCAGATGTTCAGCTTAATTCAGCCAAACTCCCTCAAGATCAACACACAGCACTGCACTGAATCTACAGCTGAACTCCCTCTCTAACAACACTGACCATCACCATTCATTACAGTAAAGAACTCAGACTAAACTCAAAAGAACTGGACACTCTGCAGCAGCACTAATGCATTCTAGCACTGGAGAACATTTACTAGTTCCTCTTTACACAGTGGAACAACTAGAACTTTCCTAACTCATAATCTAACTAACATCAGATGAAGTGTCATAAAAACAGTTCAAACCTCTCATTAAAACCTGTGAATGTCTTCATACAGGAGAATCTCACTGACCTCAGACCAGCTGATCATCATGATCTGAATCAGTGTTTGAACCTTTACCTTCAGCAGAATCCACTGCAGAACACACACAGAGTGGAGCTGACTACTGAATAATAATGTCATTCAGAAATGCCCAAGTTTTCATTTTGAAGGAATAGCTAGTTTTCATGTTCTGTTTAAATGTATGCTATATGGCTATAAGTATGTGGACACTTTGAATTATTGAGTTCAGGTGTTTCAGCCACATCCATTGTTAATTGGAATCAAGCACTTAGCTACACTATCTCCATATTAAAACTCTGGCAGTAGAAAAGGTCATACTGAGCTCAGTGACGTGGCACAGTGCATAAAAACCGCCTATCCTCTGCTGCATCACTTACTACAGAGCTCCAAACGGCATCTGGAAGCAACATCAGCACAATAACTGTGTGCTATGAGCTTCATAGAATGGGTTTCCATAACCGAGCAGCTGCACACAAGCCTAAGATCACTATGTGCAATGCCAAGTGTCGGCTGGTGTGATGAATCATGTGTTAATGGGAATCTGATGGATGAATCTGGGTTTGATGAATGCCAGAAGAACGCTACCTAATGGAACGCACAGTGCCAACAGTAAAGTTTGGTGGAGGAGGGATGATGGGCTGGGACTGTTTTTCAGGCCCCTCAGTTCCAGTGAAGGGTGATGTTAACGCTACAGCACACAAACACATTTTACACAAGTATATGGTATCAGCTTTTTGGCAGCAGTTTGGGGAAGGCCCCTACCTGTTCCAGCATGACTGTGCCCCTGGACACTAGTAGTAATTGCACTAGGCAAAGGCAGGCAGCCCCCTATGGCCCCCATGACCCAAGGGCACCATGGAAATACAAGTTGGATATACTGTATGTGTTGATGTTGAATAACCCATTCTGAGATGTATATACAATTTCAAAATAGCCGTTATTTTTGTGATTGTACCGATTCAGTATGTCCAGTGCAGCCCCACCCACTCCTCATGGCTATAACGGACTATAACCATGAGGGGGTGGTGGGCATAACTGCATCTCATGCATAACTGCATGAGAAAAATGCTGTTCAAGTGCAGCAGAGAGAAGCAAAGAGACACAGGAAAGAAAGTCTAACTTCATCTGTTCAGTCAGAACAGACCCTACATAATGCTAGCATTAATGCAAACAGACATCGACCACCTCCTTGTATTTGCAATGACTGTGAAATTCATCAGCTCCACTGACCGTACAGGAGCACCTTGTAGCTCTACAGTTACAGACTGTAGTCCATCTGTTTCTCTGCATACTTTGTTACCCTCTTCTTCAGTGGTCAGGACCCCCATGGACCCTCACAGAGCAGGTACTATTTGGGTGGTGGATCATTCTCAGCACTGCAGTAACACTGACATGGTGGTGGTGTGTTAGTGTGTGTTGCGCTGGTCTGAGTGGATCAGACACAGCAGTGCTGCTGGAGTTTTTAAACACCTCAGTGTCACTGCTGGACTGAGAATAGTCCACCAACCAAACATATCCAGCCAACAGCGTCCTGTGGGCAGCGTCCTGTGACCACTGATGAAGGACTAGAGGATGACCAACACAAACTGTGCAGCAGCAGATGAGCTATCGTCTCTGACTTTACATCTACAAGGTGGACTGACAAGGTAGGAGTGTCAGAGTGGACAGTGAGTGGACACAGTGTTTAAAAACTCCACCAGCACTGCTGT